>NW_022145828.1:0-5945 GCF_002938485.1 Sitophilus oryzae
TTCGAGATAAAAAAAAACTTGTATAAAATTGACAAAAACATGATCTTGAATATTTTTTACCTATACGAAAAATACGAATTTTAGTACCAAAAAAATACCACCACACACAGATATATTTCTAACGAATATTATCATAGTGTTGAACATAAGATGGCTAGTTTAAATACCTCAGTTCTAGTTTATGAACTAACTTACTTATTTTACCACTTACCTTACTTACTTACTACCATTACTCACTAACGAGTATCTGACACGCATCAGAAGATGGTTACTCAAGGCTACTCTTCTCATGAGCTTTTCTGTGACTGAAAAGCCCGATACGTGATGTTATCTCTCTTCCGCACTCGGGACATTCAAAAATCTCTTTACTTTGTTGCCTCTTGGTTGTCGTTGTTAACTGAGTTTACAATTGTTCTCTATTGCGTTTTATTGTGCGCTGCTTTCTCCCACTGATTCTGCATGTTTATCCCCTTTAAGTTTTTATGGAAAATATCTTTGTATCTTTTAAGTTGTCCACCCGGTTTCCTCTTACCCTCTACCCTTAAGCTCACCGTAAAGAAGATATTTCAGTACGCGGTTTTTTTTGCATCCTGCATACGTGACCAGCCCATCTTAAGCGGTATTTAGTAATCATGACTTCAGCGCTTTCGCAGCTAGCTTTTTCAAAGACTGATACGTTTGAGACATGGTGGCACCATTTGATTCATAACAGTTGTCTAAGGTACCTCTGCTGCAACTTATTTAATGCGTTTGTGTGCCGGCGGTACGGCGCCGCACCCAGGTTTTGTTTCCATATAACATGGTGGGGATTATTATTGCTCGGTACACTGCAAGTGTCGTTTTTGTCCTCAAGTCATAATTGTACAAAACCCTGTTTTTTAATTTCCAGATTGCTCTTGAGGTGCTGCTAATTCTGTGCTGAATTTCAGAGTCTATATTTGCCTTTTCCGAAATCAAACTAAAGGTAATTGAATTCCGCTACATATTCCAGTAGTTCTTTTCGGATTTTTATAGCACTGTTATGATTTTCCGGGGGAGTTCACATGATTTTATCGATGTTCAGCTTAAGGCCCAAAGCCTCGTATGCCCAGGTATATATGTTCAGCATTTCTTGTAATTGCTGTAACGTTGTTGCAACTAGAGCGCAATCATCAGCGTATTGAAGTTCTGTGATGAACTTTATACGTGTTTTTACCCTAAGTCTTCTTATGTTGAACGGACCGCCGCACACTGGTTTAAAGCCTACCAAAAGCGGCTGAAACCTCTTACTATCTGAATAATTGGATAAAATCCGGTATACCCCCGTTTTTTGAAGTGCTAAATTCAAATTTTAAATCTGTTTTGGACTAAAAAAATGTCTAGCCCGCAAAAAGCAATTTTGAAAATATTTTGTAGGTTTTCTTGCAATTTATCCATCTTAATCTTCATAAAACCTTGGTTAAAAAATTTCCTAAATACCAAGTGGGGTACAAATGCACCCAAACTTTTTTTTTGTTGAAATTCGTTTCTTTTTGCAGGCACAAAAATACATTTTTATTGTAAGAAATAATATATTATTATATTTACTATATAAGTATTCAGTGAACATCGATAAAACAAATGTACCAACAGATACCTACCCAATATTGTAATATACAATATGAAATGATTATTATTATTATATTAATTAGAAAAATATAATATTAGTGCCATTTTTACAGCTCCAATAATCAACTTTTTTTCATCTGCTGATAATGAAAATTGATTTTCCAACCATTCATTCAAGCCCCATATCCTTTATTATAACATCGCACAACTCCCGGTATGAAACTCGAAAACTCTTCATGTATTACGAGGTATCCCGTTTCACAAACTTATACTCACACGCACGCTAGAAGAAGCTATTTGTTTTTATTTTGGGTTTTTTATTTATAAACCGTCATTGAAGTCTTGTTGAGCAGGTTTCCGTCGAGCAATGGGTAAAGTTTCGGGCCATGAAGCGAAAGACCTTAGATCGAATCTTGGCCGGTGCAAGGATATTTTATTTTATTATTTAAATTTTAATTAAATATATTATTTAAATACTGTTGTTGTTTTCTTATAGTTTATTGCTAGTATAAAAAAGAAACTATTTATTCTGTTATTTTTTTTGATATCTGGTATTAATGTAAATTGATTGTGGGCTATACTATGTAGTAAGGTAGTATGTAGTAGGGCTAGTATAAGTAAGATAATAATATTTTTAGTTATTGACGCATTACTAACAAAATTAATAATTTTTTATTAGATTAAGATGATTTATTAAATGTTTTATAATTAGTAGGATACCCCATGGCCGAATAACACACTTATTTGCTGGAAATAATATTAAAAATATTTCTTCGTTTTACGGTATAGAAATTTGAAACGATTTTTTTTTGCTCGATAGGCAAGTTTAGGCAGCTGATTTTTGTATAATTTGTTAGATTACTCTCTGTAGAATGTAAATATAGCAACTAAAACACAAAGGAGCGTAAAGGTTTTTTTAAATGACCTAAAATAGAAGAAATTTTAAACCAATCGTAGCTATTGCCCTAAAACCTTTTCAATTAAAATTTTCGAAACCAATATTTTTTAAATAATTGACAGAATTATATATTATGATTATAATAAAAAGAGTAGATCAGTTTTTAATGCCTACCACAATAGCAGAAGAGGGAATTTTCAAAGTATTTTCATTTTGCATATTTTTATCCTCCATTTCCACTGATTATTTACACACGAAGAAAGCTTTTATTCAAAAAAGCTGTATCAGTGCTGGATTCTACGGGAAATATACTATAAGAAACGAGTTTAGAATTAACGAAATCTTGACTTTTAAAAAATAGGGTTTCTGCCGCCTCTGAACCAGTGTGCGCCGGCATACCTGTATCTAACACCAAACATTTCTCTTTCCTGCGGTTACCCACTTACCACAAAAACATGTAAAGTAGAAAATAATTACATTACACAGTGAGCGCAAAGTTTTGTCACATTTAGGGAACAGTTACGTACCTGCGTTTTATTGCTTCATATCAGGCACAAGGATGGCCTATTAACGTAACAACGACGTCACCTAGAACACATTTCCCTTGAAGGAATAAAATACCCACGGGGTAGGAATGTAGCTGCGTATAATGGATGCCGCTTGTAATTTTGGACACAATGCTCTCATTACAACACTAATTGCAAAAATATGACAAAATGAAAGAGACATCAAACTGTTTTATGTGCTGTTACAATTTAATAAACTATGATTCACTGTTTATTTTAGAATCAGCATATTTCGTATTCTCTTCATAAATCTTCTAGTGGTATCAGTCTCAAGTCAAAACCGTCTGTACCCCGATAACCCGGCATTCCGTCACACACAAGTACACAGCGTAGAGAGGCTAATTTTCAGCGTCGACTCCGGATTAGCCTAATGGCAGCTAATCCGGCGGTAACATAGTTTAGTTAGTTACAGTTTCTGGTGGGTGTGCCCCGCGAGCGTCTTAAACTTCGATAATCTGCGCTGGCGGCAGCCAGATATAAGATCTATTCGAAATTTATGTCGAGGAAGTATACTGGTAGTAGTAGCTTGAATAATTATAATAATTCTACGACTTTGAAGCGGAATATAGAATGACTGAAACTGCATGGTGTAACTGAATAAATATTAGTACTGCCTATAACATTGATTAAAATTTATCATTGTTTTCGTAGAGCACCGCATCCTTAAAGCTTATTTTTTTTCCACCATGTACAGGGTGGTTCGAATTCGACGCTCATCATTGGGATTTCGGAAACCGTAAGAGATACAAGATCAGTTAAATGGAGGCAAAGTTGCGCAATTTGATGCTCAATAAAATGCCGTATTGCATTTTGAAAAATTCCGAATACTTCCGAATATATTCGAAAAAAAAACAGGAATTTTCAATTTTGTTTTCTATTGTTTCCTGGCTTTATTTGTTAAGATAACTTAAAATGATAAACACATTTTCATGGCTACTTTTTCTGCTCTATAACTCTGTGTGATTAAATATTGACTCTGACGTTTCGGCTTCTGGCGACCATCATCAACTTAATTTTTTTAAATACGGACCTGATTTGTTTTCAATTTAATTCAAAATCCTTTCATCACTCTTAAAAACACTATATATAGTCACTTTGATGTTGCCAACGTTTTGTACAAGAAAATTCCATCACCAGAATATTTCATGCAAGAAAAATGCAATACGGCATTTTATTGAGCATCAAATTGCGCAACTTTGCCTCCATTTAACCGATTCTGTATCTCTTACGGTTTCCGAAATCTCAATGATGAGCGACGAATTCGAGCCACCCTGTATGTACAGGGAGACGCCTCTTACACGACGCGGATGCTCCAAGGAGAACGGTACCTAGTTTATATCGAAATGAAATTTTGGGAGCATAATATGTAGGTTAATTTAAAACATTTTATAAAAATATATAGACTTACTTATACAGTATAAAAAAGTTAGACATCAAAGTTGTGTTTTTTCTAATAGAACACCCTATATATTAATTGATTTTCGGATTCTATGAAAAAAATAAGAGTGAGTTTTTTCACATTTTGTGAAAATAAGGAGTAAATTTTAAATTTCAATAAGAACTACCTAAATTTTAATTTACCCTGTATCGCCTAATATTTGATTACAATAACCATTGTATGTTAAACCAAATTAAAATTTGATCCGAAAAGTTATGCAATATTTCATATTAATATGAAAAATTGGTCACTTTTAAAAGCAAGTTTCCTTTATTTTTAAGTGGAACACCCGGTATATTTTTCCGGTGTTTACTGGGGAATTTATATATCTTCAAAATTTAAGGTTGTGACCTTCAGACAAATATTTTCGTAGATATTTTAATTTTTATAATTTTGCGTCAGTAGATCTTTATTATTTGGGAAAACCTTGGTGTGCCTGTGCTCAACCTTTTATTTTAACAATAATTAAAGAATGTAGAGTAAAATATACAACGGTAATAAAAAAATTCACAGATTTTGCAATATGCGCAACCATCATAGGCGTATTGAAAATACCAGACACAAAAGTCGGCGCGGCGGTGGTCAGCAATCACCTGTTTTTTACATTTTATATTAACTTGTGACGTCATTTTGAGAGAGCTCAATAGAAATATGAAAGAACTAAAGCTTGTTTGGAAAGCAATTTGACATTCGTGACGTCAGCACTCCGGCAGTCTAACGTATCACTAATTGCCATTCGCAAATATATTCCAGATACGTATAGTGATATTGTATTAGTATTTTGATATTTGATTTTTATCGTGATAGCTTTTTATAAAAGTGAAGAATTTAGTAAGAAAAATATTGATGATGGAGATGAACGTGTACGAATTCATGAATGGTCACGACCACGGTCACGACACTATAGAAATGTGAGGTATGTATGTATATATATATATACATAGAATTAATGGCATTAATTTGCAATAGCACCTCGAACCCACAGTTTCATTATGGAGCCAGATTAAATATTATGTTACCGTAAAAACTCGAATATTGGTTACCCACGTAGGAGCACGAAATAATGCAAAAGGATACTTTAGGTTAGGAAGTTTAGATTATTTATATTTTGTTAATGCAAAACCAACTAAAACCTAATTCTAATCTAACCTAAACTCACTCCCTCTTTTGGTTGTCTAACGCTCAATATTCGAACTTACGGTGTCTTACGGTGTAAATTTATGGACGGTCAATAAATTTAAATTCGCTGTATAAAAATAGTAATAGCTACTGTAGATAAAAATAGAATTAAAATATAGTTCGATAACTTGGTTGCAGCTTCTTTTCATCATACCTAGTAAAACCCGTCACAACCACTACTCATAGTATGTATACCTATGTATTTTTAAAACATCATTATGAGATTTAAGTCATACGTGCCCATAAAATGAGTAGCGGTGAAGAAAGCAATACGGCA
>NW_022145828.1:6312-15409 GCF_002938485.1 Sitophilus oryzae
AAGAGAGATTTAAATCAGAAGTTAATTTGGGGATGAAAGCTTAACCTGTGTATTACAATAATTGTAAAACAAGTATGTAATAATTAACCGTCGGAAGATAATTATTGAAATAACTTCAGTGGCATCATCTGTATTATAGATTCGCGTCTTTGTCTCTAATTATTTTGATTAGCCCGGTTTTAGGTAAAATAGTTGATTTCAGATAATGCGGATTTTAATGTGCCATTTGTGGTTTTTTTTTATTGGAATTTATTTTTTTTTTTTTTTTTTTTTTTTTTTTTTTTTTTTTTTTTTTTTTTTTTTTTTTTTTTTTTTTTTAAATTATTAAAGTGCCTTTAGATACAATTAAATTATTAATTGGTGTGTAAGTATTTGTATTATGGTTTTTTTTAGCTAGCCATTTTTAAAATACAGGATGTTAATTAAGGATCTGGCCAAACTTCAGGAGGTGATTCTTATTTGAGTGTTTTTAAGGTAAAGAAGTACATATAAACATGTGTCCGGAAAATTGTATAGATTTTAAATACTACGGGGTGTCAAGGTACGTTTGTCATATAGGAAACCTTTTTATTGATATTTCAAAGATCCGTTAGCCGATTTTGTTGAAATTTCGCTGTGTGATAATTTAAGTAAAAGTATACAATAATTAAAGATTTCACACGGCGACAATTGTCAAACAAAATGCGCTTACGGAGTCTGGATAAAAACGTTACTTCCAGATAAATATTGGCACCGCGCTTGAATTTCATTGTTTTACGTTGCGGCGTGGCGAAACCATGCAGCTTTGTCTTGTCCTGAAGTTTTAATTTAAGAAAATGAATTATCGTATAAAAAAAATATAGGTAGTAATAGCCTAAATTGTTTCCTCAAATATATCAGCAGATTCGATGAGACCCGAATTATTAACTTAATGATTGTGGAACTTATATGATATTAGATTAATTATTCCTTTAAAATGCATCGAGTTGTGCGCATTATTCCTACCGCGCCAAGAAAAAAATAGTTGCATTAGTCTAACATTTAATTATTTATGTTATTCCGCCTCTTCACGTATAATCTGCCCCCTGCTTCTCATACGAAAAAGAGTTAAGAATTAAAATAGCCCAACTGTACTTACCAACCCATGCCTTGACGCATATTCCTGTGTTTTATAATAATATCGGCTTACAGAGAGCTAATCATCATATCTCATAAAATAGTTGCCACACACTAATAAGACCTCGTTTCGACCCTCGGACGGCCTTGCTCTATTCAGCTATCGACTTACGTGTTGATAAGTTGATTAGGCAGGTTGTTGAACTCCATGTCGCCTCTAGCATGCCGTTTTTTCAAAGATGGGTCCCAAATAAGAGCGGCAGAAGTATTTTAATTACTAGTAAATACGACATGTACAAGAACATATTTATTATTAAGAATAAAACTAGATATAAACTATAATTACAAAAAAAAAAAAAAAAAAATATTAATAATAAAATGCTCAAACTGCTTCCTTTCCTGGGTGTTCCATTTAAAGAAAAGAGGTAACTTGAGCATTTAATGGTCCTCGAATGTCAAAACATTAATATTTTTTTTTTTTTTTTTAAAGTTTTTTTTTGGATCAAGTTTTAATTGATTTAAGAGTAATAATATTGGGTAAATTCCAATTTAGGGTAGCTTTTATTGTTAATATTAAAATAAAAAAAATTGTTCTTGTATTTTTAGAAAAATGTTAAAAATGTCAAAAACTTTACATTTTAGTCAATAATACCTTCTGTTAATATAAACTCATATTTGTTTTTATAAAAAAAAAAAAAAAAAAAAAAAAAAAAAAAAAAAAAAATATTTTAACATAAAACACAATTTGATATGTAGAATTTTTTGGAGACCCGAGAAATCTCTAATAGGTTTTAAAAAGTGCCATGAATTAACCTACAGGGCTTCGCAAAATTCAATACTTTCGTGCGCCTTAAAAGCTTATAGTCGGTTCTCTGGGGCGGCTTTGGGTGGTGACGCTGGGCATTGGAGCTCGTCCGTTCAAGTCTCGTGCCGTTTGAGAGGCCCCACCGTCTTATAGTTCCCTTTAATATTTTTACTCAGCTTTTCCTTAGTTTCTCTGGTGTTCTATTACAAACACATATATAACTTAAATAAAACCTTGTTAAAATATTTTTTTTTTTTTCGACATTTAACCGAAAATGCATAAAGGTATCGAGATAAAGCATTAATCGACACAAAGCATTTTCTTTATTATTCTCTTTATGCCAATGCCGTCGTCCCATTGAAATTTACAAAACTCGTACAGTTGTCGCTTCGGTTTTTATTCGGTGGTAGAATCGATTTCTGATTTGGCAATATAGGGTCGGCCTCCATATTTGCCGACGAGATTACCTTCGTTTGTAATGTTCACATTTCACTTTCGACTGTAAAGACGAATATAAAGGGCCAATAAATAGATATTCGAGTTTTTAGCCCTGTGTGTCAAAAGGAAGTGTTTGTTTTATCGTCTCGTATCACTGATATTAACGTTTTCTTTTTTCTTGATTTTATCAAAAAAATAAAATATTTTCAGTTTTTTTGTTTTATACCAGAGTGGAGCCTGTCATACGATGGTCGAGTTTGTGTGTCGTCGGAGGACGTCCAGGGTGTTGTATGGTTTGGTAACGACAGCTTGTCTGGAAACAAAGTTTGTGGCATCATGTAGGTTTAATAAAAGCATTCAAGTTTTCTATGTGGTTGCTCCAAAAAAAAGTTAGCAGATCAAATATTTGTTTTTTAATAATGGAAGCACTCCCATATTATTACAACAGTCTGAGGGTTGGAACGTTTTGTGTTACAACAGCAAAATAAGAACACTAAATCACCAGCGAATACACCAACTTTATTTTTACACTGGACGCGCGTTTCCTAACCACTTGAGCATCATCATAGCAGATGATTAAACTAAGCTGCAATCTACAATTTGAACGTTTAATAAACGTTCGAGTATATAATATATACTCGCTCAGTGGGCGTGGCAAGATCTAGCCAAGCGAGTCAGAGCCCACTGAGCGTAACAGTTGATTTCCGCCACTAGATTAGCAGGAATAAAGAACTTGAAGGAATTTGACCGTTGACTCTGTTCAAACTATCTTTACATTTATTAATTCTGAAGCTTTCATATGCAACTCTAATTGCTTAATTGAGACTTGTTTAATTAATTTTAAATATTAAGATCTATACAATGTTCTTGATCAACAATATGTTCGGCAAACGCAAGATTTATCCGGTCTGCCATATCTTATCTGAGCTAATGTTCCTTTTAATCTAGTTAATATTAATTTTTTTTTTTTTTATTTTTTCTATAGATATTGCAGGCAATTAGATGCATTAGATCTTTACAAGAAATTTTTCAAATACCCGACCTTTCCAATGGAGGCACAGTAATCTGTGGTGGAGGTGTTTTATCTATTGGATTACCTAATAATTGTTTGTAATTCTATTATTAGCACTATACACAAAGTTTATAATTGACATTCTAAAATTCCTTTTAGACACGGGACAATCTCTATCAAACGGTATCGAAAATATTTAGACGTATCTTTCCCCGCAGCTAGAAGGCGAATTTTCAGAAATCATTAAACGCTGATATACCTACGTTTACTAATTAATATATTCCAAACTAGTGAAGGAGAATATCCATTATACACTCAGCTACATTCCTAATGTAACATCTTTCTATTTATACTCTTTTTTTTTTTTTATTTTAACCGTTTTTTATATAATAACTATATAACTAAGAAATTTAAACTAGCCATTTATGTTCATAGCCACTATAGAAGTGAATTCAATTGAATAATCTGGCGTGTGGTGGTATTTTCCCGTATAGGATATCGACATGCGCGAGGCAAAATTATTAAGTATTTCTAATAAATCTAATACATCTAGAAATGGTAATTAGTCGTTGTTCTAAATTTCATGCGTAAATTTAATGGGAGGAAAACAAATTATTTACCTTAGAAATAAAATTATCTATGTTGTCTGAATGTGTGTCAAAAACAGCAAAAAATATCAAATCCACCATACTAAACCATACTTGAAAAATAACTCAAACTGATTCTTGTAGCCTCCACTTCAACTGCTCATGAATAAATTAGCCAAAATGGAGACAATGGATTTCCCATTGCTGTACCTTCCCGCTGTTCAAAAAGTTATTATTAAATAAGAAAAGCAATTTCTTTCTTATTATAGCATCGTACGATGTTAGAGTCCATATTATAATTATCTTTCTCACGTTTTTGTTGTTCTGAGACATTTGCGTTTTCAGTATTCCTTCAAGTAGCCTAAAGTATATGGTGGAATTGGAACGCTTGGGAACAACGAAGATACAACAAAGGAGACCAAAATTACCTCCATCGCAATGTTATAGTCTTTATTTTGGTTAATGATTACTCTAAATACTTAAATACTCTATATAATAATGATTTTGTCGGGAGTTAGGAGAAAAATTAAAGGTGAGTTTTATTAGAGAAGTATATGACTAAAATGTAAGAATTTTCACATATTTAACATTTTCTAGAAATAAAGAACAATTTTTAAATTACAATAAAAGCTACCTAAATTAGAATTTACCCGGTATAGGCTAATATGTAGTTAAATTAACTGTTCTACTTTAAATCAAATTAAAACTTGATCTAAAAAGTTATACAGGGTGAGAAAAAAATAATATTGAACATTGGTCACCTTTATAAGCATGTTACTCTTTTATTTTAAATGGAACTCCCAGTATATTATTCCGATATTCAATGGCGAATTCATGTCTCTTTAAATTACTTTTAAGGTTGCCTACCTCTCGGACAAAGATTTTCCTAGATATTTTCATTTACACGATTTGATCCGAGTAGATCTTTATTATTTGATAAAATCTAGGTGGCTGTGATATGTCTGACGTTACTTCAACATAACTGTCTAATTAGTCCAACTTTAACAACTAGTTATCATTTTGTGACAGTTAAAAACAAAAACAAAATCTAAGATATTTGCCGAAAATGCAAACTTATCCTACATCAGAGAAAATTCATATGATTCTATTAGTTGGTGAATGCAGTGTGCATTCACCAATTAATAGAATACTTAAATGTTCCTGATTTTATCTAGTCTGTTTTTTTATGGGGATATGTTAAAGACAGTGTTTACAAAACCCGACGAACTATTGTCGACAACATGAGAGAAATTATTGTAGCTGCTTTCCGAGGTAGAGCTCCACATATGCCTTTTAAAATGAAAAGATCCTTTTGAAAAGACAATTAGTTTAAGCAGTTAACAGGACAGGAAGCATTTTGAGAATTTGATTTCATCTAGCTAATTTTTGTCACATAATTATAGGTTTATATCTAGTTTTAATTCTGTAATAATTAAAATATGTTTTAAACGTGTATCTTTTTATTACTGTTGAGTCTACAATCTTTAGTTTTTGTTAAATTAAGAAAAGGTATATCACACAGCTACCCCTAGAGTTTTTCAAGTAATAAAGATCTACTGACGCAAAATCATAAAAATTTAAATATCTAGGAAAATCTTTGTTTGAGGGGTAGGCAACCTTAATAATATTTTTAAGATATATAAATTCCCCATTGAACACCGGAAAAATATACTGGGTGTTCTATTTAAAATAAAGGTGTAACTTGCTTTTAAAAGTGACTAATATGACGACAAAATTAGTCTCACCCTGTATAACTTTTTGGGTCAAATTTCAATTTGGTTTAACATACAATGGTTATTGTAACTAAATATCAGGCTATACAAGGTCAACTACAATTTAGGTAGCTGTTACCGAGATTTAAAATTTACTCTTCATTTTCACAAAATGTGAAATATGTCAAAATCCTTAGATTTTAGGTACATGCTTCTTTAATAAAACTCACCTTTATTTTTTTCTTAGAATTCGAAAATCAATTAATATATAGGGTGTTCCATTAGAAAAAACACAACTTTGATGTAACTATTTTTGGGTCACCCTGTATAATTCTATATATTTTTATAAAATGCTTTCACTTAACCTACATACGCTGCCAAAACTTCATTTTGATATAAACTACCGTTCTCCTTGGATCTTCTGCGGCGTATGAGAGGCGCCACCCTGTATTTGAAAAAAACGATTAATCATAATAGCTTTATTTTCAGCTATATCTCGCGTTGTATTATTCTCTCTGTACAGAGTTTAACAACAATAATCGCTGTAGTTTAATAATCATATCTCTATTAAATCATTGAACTTTGCCAACTTGCGTAAACATTGTAAAACTGGAAGCATTTAAAAATTCAATACCTACTGTTCGAATGTAATTTGATTTTCAATGGAGGCCGCAATATCCATAATTTTAGTGCATAACTAATCAGCATTTATTAGCGCGCCATTAGATGGTATCTGAAATAAATTTATATATTATCACAGCTCAATGATTAGTGTTTTGTTCCACACTAACCTACCCGATTTGGTGTACGATTAGGGCAAAAATTTGGAATAATGGTACATAGAGGCAAAAATATAAATCATGGAGAATATAAATTATTACAGTATATTATGATTTGCAAAAAATCACCTTGGCCTTGCAGACCTATTGTCAGTTCCAGCTTTCTTAAACTTAATTAATTTATATACTAGCGTGTACAAGCCGACATTCGTTCGCGTCGAATTATATTTGAATGTGATGATAACAGCTAAGCGAAGAATTCAATTAAACATACAGAAAACCGGATAAAATTGTCTCGCAGACATTTTGTCAGCAATGAGAAAAAACAATAATGCATATTATTATATAACTTGGTAAGATTTGAGAGGTAGTTTTCCATCTCTTTGAAAAATGTGACTTTCGAAAAATCAGTTTGCCGCAAAAAATAAGCGTTTTTACCGTCAAGCAAGGTTTAAAGAGAAATCGTGGTTATAGATTACACTGTAAGCTTTTTGGAGGACCTGTATGATTCTGTTAAAAATTTCAAAATAGATTATGTAAAAAAAACAAATAAATCTATGCTTGTCCAAGGGTTTCCCGAAAGACTAACCGTTTTGTTAAATAACTAATATTGTAATATTTGAGTGGCGTTTTTACCGGCCGGCGTGGAATTTGAGATTCGAGAAACCCCTTCTTTATCGAACCTCTACACCCGAAAGTCAATCCGTTTAGCGAGCAAAATAAGCTTTTTACAGTCAAGCAGTTTAAGCAGAATCGTGATCTACTGCCAAGTTGTCATATTTTTATGAAACACCTGTATAATTTATAAAAAACTTGAAAATATGTAAAACACCCAAAATAAAAGATACGTGTTAAGAGTTTTCCGAAAATATACTCCGCGGTGTTTAAATAAAAAAATATTTTTAATAATTTTTTTATATATTGTTTTATTTGAGGGGTGGTTTTTCTCTTGGAATTGGAATTTCGTAAAATCCCGTCTTATCGAACTTCTACAGCAAGTGCAGCCCTAGAAGCAAGTGCTTGCGGCTTGTGTTCCCTTCCAATAGTCAGCTTGTTTAAGTCATAAGCGCTTTATGGAACATGGTTGTCGTGATATCAATGACAGCGATTTTCGAAACACCCTGGGTAACATTTTTTCTTAGAAAAAATTCTTAAAATAATGTAAAACAAAATAAAATTACGTGTTTAAGCGTTTTTTCGGAAACTAACCGTTTTTTAAATAAAAAATTTGTAATATTTGATGGGGTGGTTTCACCCTCTTTGGAACTGGAAATTTCGGAAAATCCTTTTTATCGAAGCCTCTACACCTAGAACACGCTGTATGCCAAAATTGAGCTTCTTAACGTTGAGGTGGTTTAAGTAGGAGCGTGATATAATCAGTATGTCAGTCAGCTTAAGGATTTATAATATTAGTATAGATAACGCATTTATTCTTAGTCTGAGGAACATGTATAATCAAAAAAGTAATGAATTGAAAAACATTTTTCCACTAGTGAAATAAAAAAAGTAGGTTTCCAATTTGAAAAAAATGATTTAAGAGTAATTTTTTAATTGCGGGAAAGATTCCGCGTCAATTTCTCATGACAAGCTAACGGGCCAAATTATTATATGACATTCAAGTTACAGGAATTTAATTGTTTTAAATTGAATGCGCACATGTCTTCTCTGTTATTGCCACAGTGGCATGCGGGTAATCAAACTTAAATTTGTCGTTTAGGGCTCTATATCGACTTTTTTCACAGGCAGTTTTTTTCCCCAAAAATTAAAAAAAATTCACATGATGACCGACATTTGCAACATGCGCAAGCTAGTCAATAGGCGTATGAAAAATACCAGATCGCAAGAGAGTCGGCGTTGGTCGGCCAATGCCGAGGCACCGGCGTGTTTTTTACAAAATTTATATTAACCTTGTAACGTCATTGGAAGAGCTCAATAGAAATAAAAACGAACAAACCTTGTTTGGAAAGCAATTTGACCAATCGTTGGACGTCAGGATTCGGGCAGTCTGAAACGTATGTTGGCTTTGTATGTGTCGAGCGGTCATTACCGCAAATACGTAGGATCGGCATTACTGGGTCTTGGTGGCCGATTTCCGTGGTAGTACGAAACGTAAGATGTACTGAAAAGACGAAGGCAAGTATTTTCCAGCGCCGTGAATCTAGCGTCATATTAGAAGTGATTGAGATAATAATACTATGTGTCGTATTCTTGGTCTGACTCTCCGACTTAGTAAGGATTGCCACATAGCGATTCACCTCCTTATAATGTAGCGCAACCAAGGTTTGTGCTTGACCCAGGGTAGGGTAGTATTGCCAGATACGTATATGTGAACAAGTGAACGCTCGCGTAACGTTAATAATTTTGATCATTTAATTTTTATGCTGTAATGGCTTTTTATAAAAGTGAAAGAATTTATAAGAATATTAATGATGGGAGATTGGAGGCGTGTGCGATTCATGGAATGGTCAGCGGGTGATCGACTGGGGTCACTACATAGGCACCTGAGTAGAAATGTGAGGTATGTAAATACATAGAATTAATAGGCAGTCATTTGCAATAGCACCTGGAACCCACAGTTTCATTATGGAGCCAGATTAAGCCAATCAGAATGAGTATTATGGTTACCGTAAAAGCCGAAATATTGGTTAAACGTAGGGTTACCAACGTAG
>NW_022145828.1:15643-24978 GCF_002938485.1 Sitophilus oryzae
TACCGTAAAAGCCCGAATATTGGTTAAACGTAGGGTTACCCACGTAGGGGCCCGAAATATACAAAAAAGGTCAGTTTAGGTTAAGTTTAGATTAGGCCTATATTTTTATTAATGCAAAACCAACTAAAACCTAATTCTAATCTAACCTAACCTCACTCCCTCTTTTGCATATTTCGGGCTATTACCTAGGTATTTCTAGGTTTAACCAATATTCGAACTTACGGTGTAAATTTATGGATGGCCCATAAATTTAAATTCGCCGTACAAAAAATAAGTAATAGTTACTGTAGATAAAAATAAATTAAAATATAGTTCGACGATAATTTAGTTTGTGACTTCTTTTAACTTCTTTTCATCATACCTAATAAAAAACCGTCACAACTACTATACTCATAGTATGATGTATACCTATGTATTTTTAAACATCATTATGAGATTTAAGTATACATAGGTGCCCATAATATGAGTAGCGGTATTGACGGTTTTTTGTTATGATGAAAATGTTGTGTGATATGAAAAAGCAATAAAATATATTATCGATTGCAGCAACTATACCTAGTTTACATTCAGTATGTCAAATTAATATAGAACATTATACCTATGCATGATTTTAAAAATTTGCTACCATTATATTTTGATAGTTGAGTTTTTGAAATTATTTGTTAGCTTCTTAAACAAAACAGACCCCTAATAATTCAAATCTTTATCATTCAAGACTTCCAAGAATTATAAAGTAATCTCACGTCAAAATGTTTTTAAATTATTGCATGCTTTAAATGTTTGCAAAGTTAACAAAAATATTTCTTTAAATATCTTGCAATTAATATATTTGGTCCAATTTATCAGTTCTGCATCATATCCGAAATTCAGATTGTGTGTGACACAACGAAGAGTCAACGTGCAACGTGAACGACAAGAACAATGGCAAGTAAAAAATTGTAGTCTTAATTACTAATTACATAGTCCTTCCCTTGAGTTCTCCTGCCTAAAATCTATATTGCCTTTCCTAAGATTTTAAATATAAATGATTGAAACTCAAGTTTACCACAATTTAAAGTTAAGATAATTATTTAATTATTAAATCCATAATTATATTAAAATATAACACTTACGAAGTTACTAAATATTAACTATTTCTACTTAATCCAGTAGCGTAGCGTAGGCCCCGCAGCACACGCAATGGGTGGCCTCGTGATTTTGGGGGCCCCGCAGGTACCATTTTTACCTGTCTCTTCAAGTTTTCGTAGAAAATGCATTTTCTTATAATTTAGACCTCATTTACCCATGGAATATTGATATTTTAGATATTTTTAATGTACAAAATGTACAGTCTAGTAATATTATAATAGCCCATTTGTATGTGAAAGGAAAACTATTTAAATCTTTATAAAAGAGTATACCATTAATTAAGTATACCACCCATTATTTCCGCCCAAATACTAATTAATTACATACTTAATTGTGTTCGTTAATAAATTATTCTAAATAAATGTGGATTTGAATCAGAAATCAATATAAAAATAAGTTATGAAAATGAACGTCTCTGTTGTTATAAATAAGCATTTGTCAAAAAATGAAATATCATTTTTAAGGTGTTACTTTTTACCACACTGTCTAATACACATACAAAATTCAGTTTTTTAGTATTTGGAGCAATTATTATTAACCAACGTAAACAGTCAATTAATGTAGTTTGAATACGGAAATCATAATAATTGGTCCTCTTTAACAAATATTTAAACAGTTTTTTTTAATATTTTTTTTTAATGAAATAAACGAACTATATCGACAATATTAGTATCTGTACTCTTTAAAAATTCTTTAAAAATCTTTAAAAATAATCTAAAATGTCAGTATTCCATGGGTATATTGATAAATGAGTTCTAAATTACAAGAAAATGCATTTTCTACGGAAACTTGAAGGGATAGGTAAAAAATGGTATAATGCAATTTGATAGACAATTAAATTGTGCATCTGATTCTCCTAAAATATACAGGGTATTCTATTTAAATTAAAGAAGTTATTGGCGTTTGAAGCTAGAAATTATTTAAAATAAATTTTTAGACACTCTGTATAAGGTAGTAAAGTTTTTATTATTGCAATACAATAACTGATCAATAAATAAATTTCAGTAAATATTTAGTATTAAAAACTTTGATATCCTCGGAGAAATGAAGCCTTAAAATTTATACTGCAATTTCACAAAATTGAAGATATTTCAAAAACGGTAAGGTTTAAGTGTGATAAACCTTAATCAAATTTACCCTTATTTTAATCGTAGAAACTAAAAATGTAATAATATACAGGGTGTTCCATTTAAAAACATTATACTTTGATATTTTTTATTTATTTGGGACACTCTGTATCTTGTAAAAATATTTTTAAATTGGAGCTCTAATAGTCCTTCAACGAACCCAAAACTTACAATTTGTAAAAATCTCATCGTTTAGCTACAATACTCCGTGTCGTATGTGGTGAACAACCCTGTATATGTGAACAGCGTCCTCTACAATTTCCAAAAATGGTGTGTTGATTTATTTTTTAATGTTTTATTTTTTATGTTCCTTTATTATTTTTTCTTATGTGGAATAAGTTTTTTTTTGTTTTTATATTTTAAATGACTTGATATACGTACATAAAGCTACATTATGTTTTTAGTGTGTTTTTTTATTTTAATATAGGGGCCCCCAAAAAACCTTGCGGGTGGGCCTCACATTTGAAGTTACGCTACTGACTTCATTTACTAATTCTGATAAAAACACGCTTGATTATTTATTTTAGAAATCATACGGGCTATAATCATTAATATGACTATATTAACAATACTTAAATCAAAATTTATTTGAAGGAATGCCATAACCATCGTTACAATAAATTGTAAAACAAGTATGTAATAATAACTCGGAATAATTATTAAAAACTGCTCATCGCGTTATAGATGTCGGCGTCTTGTCTCTATTATTTTATTAGCCGTTTAGCTATAGTTTGATTTCAGATAATGCAGATTTTAATGTGCCATTTGTGTTTTTTTTATTGGAATTATTATTTTTAGCATATTTTATATACTCTATGAAGTGATTTTAAGAAGTGCTACTGTTCATTTTTCAATTATTAAAGTGCCTATTTAGATACATTTAAAATTAATTAATTGGTGTATAGTATTTGTATTATGGGTTTGTTTATTTTTTATGAAATGTATTTTTTTCTTATTAAAATAAACATAGCTTACTAAATCACTAGCTAGCCATTTTTAAATACAAGGTGTTAATTAAGTATCTGGCCAAACTTCAGGAGATGATTTTTTGAGTGTTTTTAAGGTAAAACGTTCATATAAACATGTGTCCGTAAATGTATAATTTTAAAGATATAGGGGTGACAATGTGTTTTCTAATAGACCTTTTTTATTAATATCTCAAAGATCCGTTGGCCGATTTTGTTGAAATTTCGCCGTGTTGTGAACTTTGATAAGTTAGCACTAATTAAATGATAATTATTTACAACAATATTCAAACGATAAAAACTTCCATTAAAAAATATTTGGCACCGCCTTGGATTCATTTGTTTTTACGCCTGTTGGCGGTGGAAACCATGCAAGCTTTTTCTTTGTTCTAAGTTGTTAATTAAAAAAATAATAATCATATAAAAAAAATATAGGTCCTAATAGTCTGAATTTTATCCTTGTTTATAATAATATACAAGGATTTTATCAAAATGTATCAGCAGAAACGATGAGACCCGAGTTATTATATGTTTTGGAACTTAATGATTTAATTAATTATTCCCTTTAATACATCGATTGTGCGCATTATCCTACGCGCCAAGAAAAAATATTGCATTAGTCTAAATTTATTATTTATGTTATTCCGCTCTTTCACGTATAATTTGCCCCCTGCTTCTCATACGGAAAGAGTTAGATTAAAATAGCCCAACTGTACCTAACAACCCATGCCTTAACGCATGTTCTTTTTTATAATAATATCGGTTTTCCCAGACTAAACATCCATATCCATAAAATAGTTGGCCCACACTAACAAGACCTCATTTCGGCCCTCAGACGGCCTTGCTCTATTCATCGACTTACGTGTTGACAAGTTGATTAGGCAGGTTATTGAACTCATATCGCCTCTAGCATGTCGTTTTTTCAAAGATGGGTCCCATATAAACGCGGCCAGAAGTATTTTCAATACTAAAAAAATAAAGTGAAGTAGTATACTTGCTAGTAATATGTTTTAGAATATTCGATTTTTTAGACGGATTTAAAAAGATATTAATCAGCTTTTACCCCGGAAGATGTCTGGATTTTTATGTAAATTCAGATCTATTTAAAAAGAGAGCGTCTTACGAAGAACCCTGACAAGTAAATAATTAATTTTCCGGACTGTTTATAAGATGTCAAATAAAATTTAGCTACCGTGGTTGGTTGGACGTTTGCAGGCTTTCTAATAATAGCGTCGGGTTTGTTACCCTTCATTTTAATATCGATCGGCAGTTTGTAACTGCACTTGTCGTGTAAGTCGGATGTTTTTGTAATAAGAAAAGAGAACAGTTTCAAATTAATAGACTAGGGGTAAGATAATGTTGATCTTATTTGTACCATTTTTTTCTTGTTTTTTTTTTCTTTAGCTGTAATGCCGCGTCCAGACCAGGCAGACAAAACAACGACAAGACAGAAACATTCATGTTTTACGACAAAATTGCGACAAATCCAATAAATTTCTGCGACATTTTTGTATCATTTTTTTTTGTTTCAAAATTCGGAGACTTTTCAATGTTGTTTCGAGTCGGTAAAGATCAGAGTGTATGTTTTGTTCGTATATTTTACGACAAGTTTTCGGCGCAGTGTGGATGGCGTGTACTGCCAACAGTAGGAGACCAGAGACCAGTGAAATCACACATGGTTAATAAAACTCATTCGCAACAACTAAACTTTTGACTTTGTTGTACTTTTGTCCTTGCGTTGTGGACAATTTGTCTCAAGTTTCACTTGACAGAATCCCCATTTTTTGTTGCAAGTTTGTCTTGTTTTTGTCTCAATATCGTGTTTACTTTTTGTCTCATTGTTCTGGACCCGGTATAACACATCTTTTATTTACTCTATTTTTTTTACACTCTTTTGTTATAGTACGAGAGCTAGCAACGTCGGAAAAACAAGTATTTTAAGACGTCTGGCTCTTTGATATCTTTTACTATGCTTTCTAGAACAGCATGCGGCCCGTCTGGCTGCCGGTAAACGTTGCGTTCCCTACTGCGCATTGAAAGAAGATCCTATATTTTTATTAGTCCTTTAAATTCTAGTATTGAATATTAATCGAATGTGTCTCCATAGCGCAGTGCGTAGAGTTTCCGACCACGAACCGATGATTCAGAGTTCGAATCCGGGTCAGGGCAAATACTTTTTTATTTTATTTTCGTTTATATTCTGATAGTAAAGTATTAAATATTTGTTTTTTCTTTTTAATTACCAGAATTATTTAATACTTTACTATCAGAATATAAACGAAAATAAAATAAAAGTCTTGACCTGACCCGGATTTGAACTCGGTTCGTCGGCTTCGCAAACTACACACTGGCTGCTATCGTTTATTCAATACTAAAATATATGAACTAAATTAACAAAAAACTATTAGGATCTATTTCAATGCACTGGTCGCAGTAGTAAACGCAACGGTTATCGGCAGCCAGACGGGCCGCATGCTGTTCCAGAGAGCATAGTAAAAGATATATCAAAGAGCCAGACGTCTTAAAATACTTTCACGAAAACGTTGCTAGCTCTTAGACTATTAGCTTCGACTGTCTCTATGTAACGGAATCGTCTGACCCTTTTCAAGACGCAAGACTAAAACCCAGACACTCTTGCGGTCTTGAATTTTTTCACGTATTTTAATTGGATGAATGATTTTTTTCGAGGAATTGTCTCGGGAATTACGAAATATTCTTCCCTCAGTACTATCTCTAACTTCTGCAAAGTACCTATAGGGTTGCATTGTGCAACAACGAACATCTTTTTCAAGTTAGTTACAGGACTATCTAAAGAAGAAAACATTCGACTGTGTACTAGCAATAATGAATGTGTACTAGCAATCATGGCCTATGCATGCGAAACCTGGACACTTAAAACGGACATCATAGGGAAACTGCAGGTCGCACAACGCTCAATGGAACGAAATAACCAAGAAAGACCGTAAAAGAATAGAGTGTGTAGTGTAACAACCCATGTTCGTCAACAAAGTTTTAATTTTGAAAGAGGTAATTCTTTGGCCAACTGTATAACAAGAAATTTAAATGAAAAAAAGGAACCTACGTTGTGTTAAATATTTGTTTATTGTGATTACCTCGGATGCGCCTCGACAGAAGCAATATTTTGGGAAATTTGAGGAGAATAGGTTATGTAAATAAAACGCTAAATTTGTAAATAGCCCTACTTATTTTATTAAATGAAATGAAAGGAGTGCCGTACTCTTCCTGGAATTCACATGTAAAAGAGCCCGGCAGAGAAAACCATGATCACTATTCCAGAGAATCTAACTATGTTGTCCTGAACTTTAATAAAAGAGAAATAATAATAATATAGAAACTGTCCTCATACCTAGGTTTAGGTATATTTTAATACATTCAAAACATGCCATATTTATATCGTTCAAAACTGAAGAAAGTTAGTTTAACGGGTCCCCACCCGTAGGTACGAAGTCCCTGGTAGCGGAGATCGACGCTAAAGTTGAAGTTCTGGTGCAAATATCTTTAGATCATAAGTTATTATATTTATTGTTTCTGCACTGATAAAAAAGATAGACTTGAACTAAAGTCGTCATCGTTCTTGAAAAAAAAAATTGAAACTTTCTCTTGAATCTATTTTCATTCACCCAAGTGCAAGTTACTTTGTTTTAAGATAATAACAAAAATACGCTAGGAAGTACTTCATTCAAGAAACATGGCCATTTTTCCAATAGCTAAATACTCTTTTGATGAAAAATAATAACGACACGCATATACACACATAATCAGTCGGCAGTCCGATCAGTCTCACGTCGCATTTAATAGGTCGCACATCATATTACGCACGGGTTTTGTTGCTTGGAATTTTGCATAATTTGCTTTTTAAACGCATATCATATAACAAATTAGTGATCGTTATTAACATGTATTTGTCATTTTTTATAGACAAATTTTAGAATATACGGATTCTTTAAAGGAGTTTCTGAAAAAATGGAAATTAGAGCATTTATTTGCTCTATTTGAAGGTAAGAGACATTTACCTAATGCACCTGTTTAGATAATGCATGCCTGACTAATATAGATAGAATAAGAATATAGGTATCGATTTTTTATGCAAATAATTACAAAAATTTTAGAATTTCAAGTCGTCCGTCGTATTAAAAAATTCAAAATGTGACCAAAGCTTAAAATTTTAATAATTTGTTTGCTTTGCTTTGATTAATTGTGACATTTTTTTGTAATTTGTAGAGTGATGAACCACCCCAAAAAATACCAAGGAGTGAAGAAGCAGAAATAACTACCTACTATCGAGGAAAATAATATCACTTTTCTTACTACAGACTAGGAAAACCTAAATTTATCAGAAAATAATATATTCTCTTAGATCAAAATAAATTTTAGTTGAGTCAATGGTATTCGCTATTGGTTTAAGAAAAGTGTCTCTTTAATCAAGAAATGTCCCTTTTCAATCAAGAATTTTTGCATGAATCAAAGAGACTATTGTTCTTGTAGCAAGAACTTCTTTGCATATTAATTTTTGGTCAAGAGTGAAATACTTTGGACAGATAGATTTTTCTATTCTCTAAAGTAATTTTTTAAAGCTTAAGAAAAGAGAGTTTTGTGCAAAGAAACGTCGTTCTTGGCCCTATTGAAAAGCGCGAATCTTTTGGGTCAAAGTCATATTCATTTCGACTGAGAGATCCTTTTTTTCAGTGTGGTTGCTCTTTTGCGAGCTAAGATATTCGCCCATGCTCGGACGAAAAATGTTAGTAGACTCAACAAGGCCCTTATTCTCACAAACCACAAACATCGGCACGAAGGAGCCGTAAACGAATTTATTTTAAACTGAAATTATTTACAGCATAAATAGATTCCATTAAATGCATACACATGTTATATATTTGCTTTGTCAGATCAAATAAATAAAGAAATGCTTTAGAACAGAATTACAACAAGAAAACAAAATAATATGATTTAGTTAACATTAGTTAAATAATGAGAAAACATTTACTTTACCTTTAATAACATTCTTTGTCACAAAACTCAAGAACCAAAATAATATCAGTGCGTCTCGAATAGTAGTCTAGAAGCTATTCTTTAACAACTATCATCTCTGGTCGTTGCCTGATTTCCCTCTCTCTAGTTTGTGAATAATATTTTAAAAATCAATAATTTTATTTATGTATACAGAGTGTCTTAAAAATGAATATTTTGAATATAAAGAAATATGTCTATTTTTAAATAGGCGGTTCATCTCAAGTGGATACGACAAAAAACCCAGGTAATAGATGTCATCCATAGAATCTAATCCCTCAAGTCAAGTGGCAATGGACAGGATACCTGGCAGGAATAGATGGATCACAAAAATTACAGCATGGTACCCACGAGGAATTAAGAGACCTAGAGGAAGACCAAACCTGAGATGGGACCATGATATTAGGAAATTAGCAGGGATAACTTGGGCCCGCATAGCCAACAACAGAGAACAATGGGGTCAATTACAAAGAGAGTCTCTAAATATGTGAGGGAGGCTACACCATAATTGGAAATGGTTGAATAAGCTGAGAATGATGTTGATGATGAAAGGATTGAGATCTGAGCTACAAGTGGAGCTTTCCAACCTTATGCAACTTGAAATCTGTCATTTTCACGCATTAATGTAAATTGATTCCTTAGTAAGGAAAAACATAAATGAAAAATACAAAAAAAAAAAAAAAAAAAAAAAAAAAAAAAAAAAAAAAAATTCAAAACAAAAATGTTTCTAGTACATATAAAATTACCTGCAAACCGGTAAACAAAAGTATGTCTTTATTTTCCCAGAGAGTGCATGTGCCACATTTTAGAATAATTTAAATTCCCATAAAACCTAGAAATTATTGCTTTACTCCTAATATTTCGGTGCGGAATGTAATTTTATGTACCTCGGTGCATAAAAGCAGCATCCTGCAACATGGTTTGTTGAAATTCACGCTAGAATGAACGCATGCAACAATGAGGAGCGAAAATTAGTTTCCGAGATTATGAAAAGCCGGAAAAAATGCACCAGATAACATTGAAAAATATGCGCATTTAAATTTAGTTAGTTCTGAATTAGAATACGTAACTGGAACGAAGTACAATG